>NW_027526335.1:216926919-216931919 GCF_048455015.1 Haemaphysalis longicornis
TAACTTCGTTGTGTCTGTTGTGAGTATCAGTGGTGTATGCTCCCAAGAGTGGCTTTATAATGTGTAGTTTGTTGTCAGTCTGTTGATTCCAGTGCGCTTGCCATGTTGTGCGAAGGTGTTGTCTGATGTGTGATTTGAGGTCGGTGTAGGGTATTGTTGTTATGTCAACTGTTGTTGTAAGGGCAGCAGCGGCCGCCATTCCGTCTGCGGTCTCATTACCTGGAATTCCAGAGTGCCCTGGCACCCAGCACACGGTCACCTCAAGGTTTAACGCATGCACAGACATAATAGTACTAATGAGAGCACTGACCACATGGTTTTTAGACTTCTGTGAGGATAATGCACGCACAACACTTAAAGAATCAGTATAAATTACAGATTTCGGAATTCGACTTAGAACAATATGTTGAACTACAAGAAGTATGCCATAGGCCTCTGCCGTAAAGATACTTGTATTTCTATTCATAGTTCTACAGACATTAAAGGTACCACCACCATGCGCAGCACAGGAAACAGTTGTGGCAGTTTTAGAAGCATCTGTGTAAAATTCAGCACACTTGTATTTGTGCTGAAGGGACAAGAAATGTTGCACGATCGCGCTTCTAGGCACTCTGTTTTTCTCGACACTTGTAAAAGATACATCACATGATATCGGGCGAAGCTGCCACGGTACTAGAAGTTCAGTAGCGGAGGTTTTGATGGTGTCTGAGAACATGACATCAAGTTGTGACGCTTCTTCTCTTACTCTGAAAGCGAAGGGAGCAGAGACTGATGGGCGATTTGCAAGAAGTTGAGATATTGATGCATCATAAAGAACTGACGTAAAAGAATGGTGAGGCATTGATGAGATTTTAAAAGCATAAAGCAGGTATGTGTAGGCTCGCTGACGTTCTAGGCTCCATTTGTTGCACTCTACATATAGACTTTCGACTGGACTAGTCCGAAAGGCACCACACGACAAGCGGAGCCCTAGATGAAGCACAGGGTCCAGCATTCTGAGGGATGTTTTAGTGGCTGACCCATAGACAACGCTACCATAGTCCAGTCGTGAGCCTATCAAGCTGGTAAAAACACGTAAAAGAAGTTGTTTGTCAGCACCAAAAGAAATGTGCGACAGAACCTTCAGAATATTCATTGTTTTTAAGCATTTATGTTTTAGTTGTTTTATATGTGGGATAAACGTGAGCTTTTCGTCAAAGATTATACCTAAAAACTTGTGTTCTTTCTTGACAGGAATCGAGACACCATTGAGTTTGATGTCTGGATCCGGCCGGATGCCACGCCTCTTGGAAAACAAGACACAAGTGCACTTCCCTGGATTAAATTTAAAACCGTTGCTGTCTGCCCAACCAGCTAGCTTGTTAACACCAAGCTGGATTTGGCGCTCGCAGACAGACAGGTTACAAGACTTAAAGGATAATTGCACGTCATCTACATAGATTAAGCAGGAAATGGTTGGTGGCAGAGCCTTCCGAAGAGAGTTCATTTTTACAATAAACAACGTGCAACTCAAAACTCCACCTTGCGGAACACCGTTTTCCTGCACATGAACTCTAGAGAGTGCAGATCCAACTCGCACGCGAAACGTTCTTTCAGAGAGGTAACTGGCAAGCGTGTTCCACATGTTACCCGACATACCAAAGCACTTCAAATCGCTGAGGATGCCGTACCGCCAAGCAGTGTCGTACGCCTTTTCAAGATCAAAGAATACTGTCATACAGTACTGCTTATGGAGGTAAGCATCTTTAATATATGACTCTAACCCAACGAGTTGATCGTTCGTAGATCGCCCCGCCCTAAAGCCTGCCTGACAGCTCTCGAGAAGACCGTTGTACTCTAAGAAGTACACGAGTCTCCTGTTTATCATCTTCTCGAAGAGCTTACACAGGCAGCTTGTCAGGGCAATGGGGCGATAACTGGCGGGAGAGGAAGGGTCCTTCCCTTCCTTTAGGAAAGCCACTACTATGGCCTCCCTCCAAGAGCTTGGAAACTGCCCCGAAAGAAATATTTTATTGTAGAGGTGAAGAAGTGTTTCAAGTGTGTCTGCATGTAAGTGTTGTATCATTGTGTATGAAATCCTGTCTGCACCTGGAGCTGAAGGTTTACAAGTACCGACTGCGACCTTCAGCTCATGAAGTGAAAAGGGGGTGTTATAGGATGAGTTCGACTTATTAGTGTCTCGCAAGGACTTCTTCTCACATGATGCTTTGTGTTTAATGAAAGTGTTGGTGTAGTGTGCTGAACTGGACACGTGTTCGAAGTGTTGTGCAAGTGTGTTAGCCTGGTCTTCCAGTGTGTCCCCTGTTGTACTAACCAGGGGCAGGCTGTGTGTCTGTTGTCCTTTTAGTTTTCGTATTCGTGTCCAGACTTTGTGTGTGTCAGTGTATGAGTTGATGGAAGTGAGGAAGGTGCGCCAACTCTCCCTTTTCGCCTCACGACGCACTCGCTTCCCAAAAGCCTTTGCCCGTTTAAAAGAAATGAGGTTATGTGACGTGGGGTACCGGCGAAGGACACCCCACGCCTTGTTCTGGGCCTCTCGCGCCCGCCTGCAGTCCTCATTTCACCAGGGCCTCCTTGGGGTGCGGGACCCACTGGAGGCCTGGGGAATGGACTTTTCGGCAGCGTCGAGGATGTGCGCCGTGACGAGTTTAGCGGCTTCCTCCACATGTAGGTGTTTTATGGATGTGTGGTGTAGTTGAGATGTTTGTGTGATTGTGCTCCAGTTTGCTTTTGATTCATTAAACCTTTTATGGGAAGATGGACTGCTCGGGCCTATACCTATATACGTTAATGAAGTGGGGAAATGGTCACTACCATATGGGTCCGTGCCCACACCCCACTCAAGACATGGAAAGAGAACTGCGGAACCAATAGCCAAGTCAAGATGCGAGTATGTATTGTGTCCTAAGTTATGGTATGTAGGCTGTTTTTTGTTGAAAAGGCATGCTCCGGAGGATGTAAGAAACTTCTCTATGAGGCGACCTCGAGCATCCGTTCTAGAGGAGCCCCAAAGAGAGTTGTGCGCATTAAGGTCGCCTGTTACGATGTATGGTTCGGGCAGCTGGTCGACCAGCGCCTCGAAGTCAGAGCTCAGAAGTGCAAAATCAGGAGAGATGTAAATGGAGCATACCGTTATTAACCTATTAAATATTAACGTACGGATTGCTACAGCCTCAAGGACAGTGTTCAGAGTGACAGGGTGGCAGGCTAAGGATTTCCGGGCGACAATTGCCACACCTCCTGAAGAGTGTGTGCAGCCAACCCTGTCCTTTCTGAATACCATGTACCTATTTAAGAAATTTGTTTGTTTAGAATTGAGGTGGGTTTCCTGGAGACACATGATGCTTGGCTGACTGGCATGCAGAATCTCATACACATCGTCAAGATTTTTAAGGAGGCCTCTGCAGTTCCATTGGATGATGTTTTCTGTTCCCATTATTTAAGTTTAAGAATAACTGGAGTGTGTGTATGTGTTCATGTGTCGTCTTTCGGGGCTGTTACTCTTGGATTAGGCTTTTTAGGCCTGTCTGTAGGCTTGGAAGTCGGTGGCCGCTCCTTGCGCTGCGTTGCAGGCAGGAACGGCCCGACATCCATGTCGTCGTCGGATGTCCGAGGGGTGCCCGACGGACCGGGCCCCCCGGACTTGGCCCCCCCTCGGGAGCCCTTCGTTTGAGTCGCCACCGCCGAGGGCGTCCGGGGCACCAGAGGTGGCACGGGCGGTGCGGTGACGGTGGGAGCCGGTGCGGGGCCCGTGGTGTCCATCACCTCGGTACCCTCCAACGGACAGGAGGACGGGGAGACAGAGGCGGGAGCGGCACCGGTCCCGACAGAAGTGGTTTGCACCACAACCGCTGCTGCCTCAGCAAGCGGCGTGGTGCCGGGTTGGGCTGCGTGAGGCAACCCAGGGGGGGGGCGGGGTTGGGACCAGGTCAGCCTCGCTGAACTGGGTCCCTGTGGAAACCAGACGCCGCTCCGCCCCCCGGCGAGCCGCGTCTGCGTACCTCCCCAGAGGGAAAGAGGCAAACCTCTTTCGCGCCTCTGGGAAGGTGATGTTCTCCGTGACCTTGATGTTAATTATCTTTTTTTCCATTTGAAATTTTTCACACTTGCGGGAGTAGGCTGCATGCGCCCCCCCGCAGTTCACACAAGAGAGGGTGTCGGATGTACAGTTGTCACTCGGATGGTCATGCGACGCGCATTTTGCACACGTCGTTCGGCCACGGCAGGAGTTTGTACCGTGCCCGAACCGCTGGCACTTAAAACAGCGCCGCGGGTTCGGGATGTAGGGACGGATGGAGCAACGGATAAAACCTGCATTGATGTGTTGTGGCAGAACTGCGCGGTCGAAAGTCAAGATAATGTGTTTGGTGGGAATCTCCTTGTCGTCTCTGCGGATAGTGATGCGTCTCACGGCAGTGACGCCCTGATCCTTCAAGCCGGCAAGGAGATCCGCATCCGTTTCGTTCAAGAGATCAGTCTCGGATATCACACCTTGCGAGCTGTTGAGGCTCCGATGGGGTGTGACCCTGATGTCTAGATCAGCCAGTCTAGTCTGAGCTAGAAGCTTCGTGGACTGCTGCTTGTCATTTACCTCGATTAGTAGTTCACCAGACCTTTGTTTTTTGCACTTATATGATTTTCCTATTATGGCTTCAAGATATTTTGCGATCAAGAACACTGACTGAGATGCAAGAGGGTGGGTTGGATTGAGGGACTCCATGACAAGAAATCGAGCGTAATGATCTGGTTCAGGAAATGTTAAAGATGGCAATTGGGGAAAAGATACTTCGGTGCGGCCCCTTTTCAGGGACCGATCACGTTTGGGGGGGGGTTTTGAAAATGCCATATAGCATAGTATAAAAGCAGGGAGACTGGGGTTCTTTCTTCTTTGACCTTACCCTGGTAGCCAAAGAGGTCCCGGAGCTCCCTGCCTGGTGAACAGACAGGGAGCCCATCCGCCGGAGCTTGACCTGGGCTCCGACGGCCACCGTTCGTGGTTT
>NW_027526335.1:216936919-216944419 GCF_048455015.1 Haemaphysalis longicornis
TGATCATTCGTGGATCGCCCCGCCCTGAAGCCTGCCTGGCAGCTCTCGAGAAGGCCGTTATACTCCAAAAAGTACACGAGCCTCCGGTTTATTATCTTCTCGAGAAGCTTGCACAGGCAGCTGGTCAGGGCAATGGGTCGATAGCTAGCGGGAGAAGAAGGGTCCTTCCCTTCTTTCAAGAATGCTACAACTATGGCATCCCTCCAAGACTTTGGAATGTGCCCCGAAAGCCATATCTTGTTGAAAAGGTGAAGAAGTGTTACAAGAGTGTCTGTGTGTAAGTTCTGTATCATTGTATATGTAATGTTGTCTGGGCCTGGAGCTGAGGGTTTACACGTGCTCAGAGCAGCCCTCAGCTCATGTAGTGAAAACAGGGAGTTGTACGAAGTCTGTGATTTGTTGTTGTCGTGTAGGGACTTCTTTTCACACGAGGCTTTATGTTTCAGGAAAGTGTTCGTGTAGTGTGCTGAACTGGACACGTGTTGGAAGTGTTGTGCGAGTGTGTCAGCCTGGTCTTCCAGAGTGTCCCCTGTTGTACTGACCAGGGGCAGGCTGTGTGTCTGTTGTCCTTTGAGTTTGCGTATACGTGTCCATACTTTCCGTGTGTCTGTGTAGGAGTTTACTGATGTTATGAATGTACGCCAACTCTCTCGTTTTGCCTCACGGCGCACACGTTTTCCTAATGCCTTGGCCCGTTTGAACAAGAGGAGGTTTCCCGACGTGGGGTACCGACGAAGGATACCCCACGCCTTGTTCTGGGCCTCTCGCGCCCGCCTACAGTCCTCATTCCACCACGGCCTCCGCTGGTTGCGCGGGGCACCAGAGACGTGGGGAATGGACTTTTCGGCGGCGTCGAGGATGTGCGCCGTGAGGAGTTGGGTAGCTTCTTCAACGTGTAGGTGTCCTATGGATGTGTGGTGTAGTTTGGATGTCTCTGTAAATGTATTCCAGTTAGCTCGTGTTTCATTGAACCTATTATGGGAAGATGGACTGCATGGGCCTTTACCTATGTATGTAAGTGAGGTGGGGAAGTGGTCACTGCCATATGGATCAGTTCCCACACCCCACTCGAGAAGAGGAAAGAGAACTGCGGAGCCAATCGCCAAGTCAAGACATGAGTATGTGTTGTGTCCTATGTTATGGTATGTAGGCTGTTTACTGTTGAAAAGGCATGCTCCTGAAGATGTAAGGAATTTCTCTAGGAGGCGACCTCGGGCATCCGTGCGAGAAGAGCCCCAAAGAGTGTTGTGAGCATTAAGGTCGCCTGTCAGGATGTATGGTTCGGGCAGCTGGTCAACCAGCGCCTCGAAGTCAGAGCTTAAAAGTGAAACATCAGGAGGAATGTATATGGAGCATACCGTTAACAACCTATTAAATATTATCAAGCGTATTGCTACAGCCTCAAGGATAGTGTTCAGAGTGACAGGGTGGCAGGCTAAGGATTTCCGGGCAATTATGGCCACACCGCCAGAAGAGTGTGTGCAGCCATCCCTGTCCTTTCTGAAGACCATGTAACTATTCAAGAAATTTGTGTGCTTGGAATTCAAATGTGTTTCCTGAACACACATTAGACTTGGCTGATTAGCATGCAGTATTTCGTATACATCGTCAAGATTTTTAAGAAGGCCTCTACAGTTCCATTGAATTATGTTTTCTCTTCCCATTGTTTAGTGTGAGAGCTACTGGAGTGTGTGTGTTTGTTTATGTGTCGTCTTTCGGGGCTGTGACTCTCGCCTTTCTTGGCTTGTCGGGAGGCTTTGGCGTAGGGACGCGTTCCTTGCGGTGCACCGCAGGCAAGAACGGCCCGACGTCCATGTCATCATCCGATGTCCTGGGTGTGCCCGTCGAACCGGGCCCCCCGGACTTGGCCCCCCCTCGGGAGCCCTTCGTTTGAGCCGCCACCGCCGAGGGCGTCCGGGGCGCCAGAGGTGGCACGGGCGGTGCGGTGGCGGTGGGAGCCGGTGCGGGGCCCGTGGTGTCCATGGCACTCTCCAACGAACTGGAGGACGGGGAGGCAGGGACGGGAGCGGCACCGGTCCCGACGGAAGAGGTTGCCACCACAACCGCTGCTGCCTCAGTAAGCGGCGTGGTGGCGGGTTGGGCTGCCAGAGGCAACCCAGGGGGGGGCGGAGGGACCAGGTCAGACTCGCTGAACTGGGTCCCTGTGGAAACCAAACGCCGCTCCGCCCCCCGGCGAGCTGCGTCGGCGTACCTCCCCAGAGGGAAAGAGGCGAACCTCTCCCGCGCCTCTGGGAAGGTGATGTTTTCTGTGACCTTGAGATTGATTATTTTCTTTTCTATTTGGAACTTTCCGCATTTCCTGGAGTAGGCCGCATGTGGGCCCCTGCAGTTTGCACAAGTGAGGATGTCAGAATTACAGTTGTCGGTGGGGTGGTCCTGCGCGGCGCATTTCGCACACGTTGTTTTGCCGCGGCAAGAGGTTGTACTGTGCCCGAACCGCTGGCACTTGAAGCAACGGCGCGGGTTCGGAATGTAAGGACGAATGGAGCATCGAATGAAGCCTGCATTTATATATTGTGGAAGTGCCGAGCGGTCAAAGGTCAGGATAATGTGTTTGGTGGGGATTATCTTGTCATCCCTGCGCATCGTGATGCGCCGCACAGCTGTGACGCCCTGATCCTTTAGACCTTCGAGAAGGTCGGCATCTGTTTCCGTCAGGAGATCTGTCTCAGAAATCACGCCCTGGGAGCTGTTTAGGCTCCTGTGGGGCGTGACCCTGATGTCCAGATCATGGATGCGGGTTTGTGCAAGAAGAGTGTGGGCTTGTTGTTCAGCATTGACTTCTACCAGGATTTCTCCGGTCCTGAGCTTTTTAGCTTGATATTTGCCACCTATGGTGCTTTGCAGAAATTTAGATATCAAGAATACAGACATGGAAGCGACAGGTCGTGCTGAGTCAGCTGACTCAATCACAAGAAAACGAGCATAATTATTCGAGGTTCTTGACAAGACAGTTGTTGAAAGAGGTGGGTACGAAACTTCGGTGCGGCCCCTTTTCGGGGGCCGATCACGTTTAGGGGGGGGTTTGGAAAATGCCATATGACACATTGGAAAGCAGGGAGACGGGGGTACTTTCTTCTTTGACCTTACCCTGGTAGCCAAAGAGGTCCCGGAGCTCCCTGCCTGGTGAACAGACAGGGAGCCCATCCGCCGGAGCTTGACCTGGGCTCCGACGGCCACCGTTCATGGTTTCTAACCCTTCACCTATAAACACATTGCCACGGTTGGATCCAGCGTATGTTTGGGGGCTCGGGGTCCGCGGTATCGCCAGTACCGTCACCAAGATTACTCAAGGTGCCCCGTGCGGGGGGAACCGCAGATTCGGACACTTGGTTCACGTGCTTGGTCGAGAGACCAGTGGTGCGAAGCTACCATCCGTGGGATTACGACTGAACGCCTCTAAGTCAGAATCCCGTCTAAGCACTGCAACGATATCGTGTGCACTTGCGGCGAAAGCGGGTAAGATTAGCGCCGGGTCGAGCGCGGCGGGCTGCCGCGCTCCCCGGTGCGATGACGCCAAATGTACCCAGAGAGCGTTACACCGGAGGCCGAGTTTTGGTAAGGCCATCGGTCGCTCTCCGGGGCTCAGGCTGGCCTGAATCGCTGCAGTGTCAAATCGTCTGAAGACGACTTAGGTACCTGTCGTGGTGTCGTAAGTAGTAGAGCAGCCACCACACTGCGATCTATTGAGGCTTAGCCTCTGACTGGAAGGTTTGTGCGAGAACTACACGCGCAGCCTTCGTACAAAATAGGGGCGAAGACCGAAATTCTGCTCAGTACGAGAGGAACGGCGGATTCGGACAGAGGTGTATATCGCAGTGGACAGGTACGGGGTGGGTCGCAGCTTGAGCAACTGCACCACCCGAAAGGTTTCTGGTGTTGTACGTTCCGGATCCGTGGGAAAGGTTAGGTTGCTGCGCAGCTCCCGAGTGAATTTTGTTGCGTTTCCCGAGAAGCGGTTGCGAGCGTTTCAACCGGCGTTCGTTCGACCAAGGAAGGCCGCTGTCTCCAGAGGAGAACGTTATGCGTCGCAGGGAGTGCGCAGAAAAAGCCTGCAGGCGGAGAACGGCCGCCCGTGCAGCAGTATTTTCCCACGAGAACGGCGTTTGCGAACGAGCAAGGGGCTCTGCTCTCGCAACGCATCATCCGGCGGCAGCTTGGAACGACTGCCGCCGAAAGGCGCTGGCTGGCAGACTGGCACCCTGCCTAAAATAGCCAAGGAGGAGCGCCCGGAGGCGCGGCATGTACACGGGACGGGTGCCGCGCCCCATTGCGAACAGCGTGGCAAACTGTTCGCATGGCGACGCAGTGAAAAAGTCTCGTGTGGCCTCTGCTGGCGTCGTTCTGCCGTGGTCGTGCAGGGGTGGTCGGCAGGAGTGGCCCGGCGCCGCCCGCTTCGGCGGATGTCGCCCCGGCGGACGCCGTCCGCCGGGGCCGTGGGTATGCCAGATGCGGCCAGAGCAGTCTAAGTTACTCGTGGCATGGCTCTCCTGTCCTTCGGGACAGGCTGGGGGTTGGTTACGCGCCCCTGTAATCCAGCTAATAGGAAGCCGGAGAGCCAGACCACATCGGACACCACCTCCACGTGGTACCGCCGGGAAACGCTGGGTGCCTTGTGCGTCCCAGTAGGCTAAGTGTGTCCGAACTTCAGCGGGTTGCCTCCCTAGGCCCGTTGTCGTATTGGAGGCCGCCGGGGGGTGCCCTACCCCCGGTTCAAGAACTAGGGTCCGGGCTGCGTCTGCCTGCCCGGTTAAAGTCTTTGGGGAGCCGACGGGTACCGCTTTGGGTCCCGTTTCAAAAAGTCAAGGCCGCCGGTGCTGCGCCCCATGCCCGGTTCAAGAACTTGGGGGCAACGGCGACGGAGGAAGTCCCCCACACATCCGTTAGCTTCGAGGTGGGGGCAAAACTGGGGGCAGGGGTTGCCATCCCCTGTCTCTGAAACCCGCTGGCCAGTATAGAAAACTTGAAAAGAGAGAAAGCGGTGGCCAAAGGGCCGCTGCACCAGTCCGCTTAGGACAGCCAGGGAGCGGGTCAAGACTTGGTGAGCAGCGGAGCTCTGGAGCTCCCCAAGCGGACCACAAGTGCGGACTCTGTAGGGGTCCATGGATGACTGCAAGAGGGCTGAGCGTTCACATGGCGCTCAAGCACAAGGAAGAATGGATAACCATGAAGACCGACAAGGACAACCAGAAATGGAAGATTACAAGGACAAGTACAGAAGAAGACCCAAACCTACCAAGGGGGGGTGGGGTACCTGAGGCAGCAACTCAAGAAGACGTGGGCGTCACAGTAGGAGTCCACGGTTCAGAAGATACGGCTACTACGACAAGAGAAGACCACCGACAAGCGACGGCTCCTGAAGAAGACCCTGAACCAAGTACAAGTCAACCAGGTAAACGACAACCTGGTGGAGAAATGAAGAAGTTACTAGGGAAAAGGAAAAGGGAGGAGAAGGGTACCCAAAAACAAAGAGAGGTAGAGCAAGCAGAGATGCCTATAGTGAAGGTAATGGAGGGAGGGAGGAGGGTTGAGGCGAGGTCGAGAGAGGAAGGATCTGAGAGTAGGGGGCTAAGGAGGATAAGTCCAGTTTCCGGCAGGGCACAAGACACAAGTTCCCAGGAGGAACAACTGACGACGAGATTGACCAGTAGGCCTATGAGGGCCAGGAAAGACAGAGTAGTTTTGAAACTAAGCGACATAGACAGTGAAGGTAGCTCTTCATCTAAAGAAGACGACGACCCAACTTGGAGACCTGAAGAGATGAAGGACTCATGCTGCAGCGACACCCTTAATATAGACTCCGAGGAAGACACAAACCTCCAGGTAGTTAACACAGGTGTAGCAACAGGTGGACAACCCGACCCAGGAGCCCAGATAGAGGTTGAGGGACGAAGGACCACTGCAGAGGAGACAGATTCGACCAGGCCGATTCCTGTCCGGCGGCCCAAGGCCTCGGTGGGATCCCGGAGATTTAGAGAATTATACGGGTCAGACTCTGATTCGTCAGGCTCTGGAAGAGACACGCATTCTGACCCAAAGATAGCAAGGACTAAAGGACCCATGACCCACACCACTTGCCCCGAGTGTGGAAGAGCCTTCTCTACAAAAATAGGCATGAGTCTTCACCGGCGGAATCGCCACTTTGGAGCTTACAATGCAGATATCATCACCTCAAAGGTGAAACCCAGGTGGTCAGAAGAAGAAAACTTTCTCTTGGCAAAGATGGAAGTGCAATTTACAAGACGTGGCAAGAAGAATATCAATGAACTACTGCATGAGAAGTTTCCTGTGAGAAGTTTTGATTCTATCAAGTCTCACAGGAAGGCTAAGGCCTATAAGGACTTAGTCCAAAAACTTCTCGCTATTCCAGAAGACGAAATCTCCCCAGGAGAAAGCTCAAATGCAGATGTAATCGACAATACAGAATCTCAAGATGTACTCGACGACAATGGAGACAAAGACCTCAGCCCCCAGGACAAGGCGTCCGGAAACACGCGTGAAACCATACGTCAAGAACTTCAAAGACTAACGACTAAGCAACCACCTCGAGGATTTCAGGGGCCCCGTTTGTGGGAGATCACAAAGGCTTACCTGGAGGGACGGAATGTGTCTTCACAACTGAACAACTATCTGAGAGACAACTTTTATAAGGACTCTCAAGGAAGTAGACATAAGAAAGATCAGGGCACTGCGCCACCAAGAAAGAAAAGTAAGAAGGCGCAGCGTAGGCACGAGTATGCCCGCATACAGAACTCCTTCATGAAAGATCAATCAACATGCGCGAGGGAGATCCTGGATGGGAAGAAGGAGGTGAAGGTCGACAACCCCCAGGAACTCCTGGAAGAATGGAAAAGAATAATGGAGACAACCACTCATGTCACTTCTGAAATCGGAAGACCCCCTCAAGTAGAGGAGCTGGACCCATTCTTCCTGATCACTTCACGGGACATCAAGGCATCCTTGCCCTCTGCTGGTTCGGCTGCAGGGCCCGATGGATTTACAGGGCGAGACCTTCGAGCCTGCCCGATGGTAGTGTTGCAAGTTGTCCTAAACCTATTAATCCTACAAGGTCGCCTACCGACATGTTTACAAGGAGCCCGAACTACATTCATACCGAAAAAGACTGTGGCATCAAAGCCCGAAGACTTTCGGCCCATTACGGTTGCCTCAATCCTTGTCAGGACATTACACAAGATTTTGGCAAAAAGGATCATGGTATTCACCGACCTCGACTTCCGCCAGAGGGCGTTCATTCCCACCGATGGTTGTGCGGAGAACCTGACTATTCTGGCCTCGGTTTTACACGAAGCCAAGACCAGATATCGGCCTTTATACTTGGCGTCTGTCGACATTGCCAAGGCCTTTGACCGCGTCACAAAACAGTCCATTTTGAACGGCGCGCGCAGGAAAGGCCTTTCTGAGGCTTTTATAGCGTATATCAACGACTTCTACGATACTTCGACAACGGTCCTGACCTTC